>NW_022195909.1:0-1118 GCF_008641045.1 Pistacia vera
TAACAATGTTACCCTTAATTCTCAAAGAAAAGGGTGAGATGATATTAGTTTCCGAAGCTAAAGGGAACATTTAACTTTCACCATAGAAAGGGTAACAATGTAATTTACACCAGCACCACCTATAGTGAAAAGCCAGGAAGGTGAGAGACTGACAGCGTCTACCAGGAGCTGGTAGTTGTAGGGTTGTGAACTTGTATGGATGGGGGAAGGGTATTAAAATATAAAGAACACAATTTTTATTCAAATCCAATAAACTATTTAAATTTAGTAAGATGTTCTTTATTTGTAAGAAAGAGACTTAATAAGAGAGAGAATTAATAACTAAAATATATAGGAACTTATAGTTTATTAATTAAAATTAGGATAGAGAGTGAAATTTGACTCTCTAAATGTGGAGAATTAAACTCACTCTCTAATTTATATTTTAAAGATAAAGAGTTTGTTAGACTCTTACTTTTATGAATAAACTTTTTATAATAAAAAGTTTAGATCATATAAAGAATCGTTTGAAAATGCTATTAGTATACGAGATATAAATACTATTAATAATAATTCCTATATACTACCTATAAAAGGTGTTAAATCTTAGAGAAGGGTAATAGGCAATATTCACAAGGTTAGATTTATTATGATGGCTTTGAGGAAGAAATCATATTTATGGATAAATGTTTTGGGAGAGCTGAGGTGGGTTTCGTTTTTATAGTTCTAAATTCGATCTGAAGAAGCTGAGACCCATGATTCTTAAGAGAATTGGAAATCGCGCCAAAGGACTATCCGGTTGGAGGCATGGTCCCTGTTGCAGTGGAAGTTCTTAAAGCCAGAGCTTTAATGATTCAAGGCATCTCCACCTCAATAATCTTCCATTACCTCCAACCAAACGCTCCCTCTAGGTTTACACCATCTTCCGATTTTGTTTCTCTTTTCTGCCTTTATTTATTTATTTATTTTTTTTTTTTTTACTTTTTACTTTTTGTTTTTGGTTTTGTTGTTTCGGCGTATTTTATATGTTTTTTATTCTAAAACACAATCTTATATAAATTTAATGAAATGGATTTGCATCAATTCTTGAATTTATTTATTTTTCTGTTTATGAACTCAAATGAACGAACTTTTCCCTG
>NW_022195910.1:0-2114 GCF_008641045.1 Pistacia vera
CGATCCGTGGTTGTAAAATTTTTGTTTTCCGCTGCGCAACCGGGTCGTTTCCTAACATGGGATTGAGTTGTTGCTCTATCTAGATTATAATACAGGTCATTGGTCTAGCAACTGAATACATAATATCGAGAGTAACCGAAGGTTGACACTATTTCTATGCCTTCGTCTCGTCGAGATAATGGATGATGAAAAGATCGAATTGTACAGTAACCATATGGTTGACAGGTAGCTACTTTGCTGAATCCGAATCTATCGAGTTGCCATGATGCCTTGCTAGGGGCCAATCTTGGTCTGTGTATTAGTGAGACGATTAATTGGTGTTAATCGCGATACTATACATT
This sequence comes from Pistacia vera, assembly GCF_008641045.1. Lineage (NCBI taxonomy): Eukaryota > Viridiplantae > Streptophyta > Magnoliopsida > Sapindales > Anacardiaceae > Pistacia > Pistacia vera. The sequence continues at coordinate 342 of NW_022195910.1, forward strand.
GTCGGTGTGATGAGGAGCCTATGGGTCACACACAAAGAAGATAATTTAAGACTCAAGAAGAAAGAAGGTCATTTTCGTCTTTTTAGGCAAAAGGGTATTTTGGTAATTTTACAGTGCAATTGAATTTGCTGAGGTCGTAGCCTTTATTTAATTTATTAGAAAAATTAATTAAGTGAAATTACGTTTAAATATGTGTTCGCATATATTTAATTAAATCATCATTATTGTTAAATGTTAATATATATCTATTGATTTAATTGAAATAATGATGAAATAAAAATAAATATCTAATTGGGAGTGTTTGGCAACATGGGGTGTTTGGGTTGGAGCCCAAGCCTATTCCATATACATCATGGCCACCCGATAGATTCAGATTCAGCGAAACTGCTACCTGTCAACGATATGGTTACTATGCAATCCAATCCTTTTATCATCTATTATCTCATCAAGGTCGAGGCATAGAAGTAGTGTCAACCTCGGATATCCTTGATATCTCGATATTCAGTAATTGGACCAACGACCAGAATAGATTAGATTGAGCTACAACTCAATCCCACTGTGGCCACAGATTTAATGTTTTTGCCATCTACCGAATTACTCAGTGAGATAATTTCTCCCATACTCAAGAGTGATGAATCCTTTGTCGATCTATTATAGTCTCGATGCACTTTTGAATGCAACCAACCACTATTGTTATGATATTCCTGAATGGAACTATGTTGGGCTAATGCCAAACTACACCAATCGATGCACAAGGCACTCTGGTAATCTCAAGTCTAAGGATCACATGCACCACCGTTCATTGGAGGATTTGTTCCACAAACACTGGGGTAACCATCTATGTGGAATCTTTCGGTGGGCCGGTCTGATGAACTTGCCTATAGCAGGCACCCATTTGTTGCACCAGGTTGTCATTAAACAACCTTAACAAGTGAGATCTATCACTGCCTCTCGACAGGGTCGCCCAACACTATGATAGCCTTGTCGTATTATCTATGCCCCAGGTTAGGATAATATTTGGGCTATGGACGTTTCTAGAATGGCCACCATATGTGCTCATAGGATTCTCACTATCAAGACTTCAAACAGTCGATACGCTTGTCACGATTTTACCATCCTAATAACGTCTATCATTTTCTTATATGAATATAATAAGATCACATGATATAGATAGATGCCTTCATTGATAATAAAACATGACTACAAAGAGTCAATTTACAAAATAGGATTGGCTCTAGGGCACCTACTATAACAATCTCCCACTTGCACTATAGCCAATCATTCATGTGTTTAATACCGAATGACCTTAAGTGTTTCTTATGCTTCTGTTGCGATAGAGGCTTCATCAGTGGATCAGCGAGATTGTCATCAGTATGCACTTTACAGGTCCATGATGAGTTTTAGTGATTTACCTACATCATTTTAGGGTTATGCCCTAGAGACTACGACTCACATTTTGAACCGTGTGCCGTCAAAGTTTGTAGACAAGACTCCATTTGAATTATAGAATGGGCGAAAGCCCAATTTGTCTTATATAAGGATTTGGGGTTGCGAAGCTTATGTCAAGAAATTGACTTCGAACAAGCTGGGCCCAAAATCCTATAAATTTATATTTGTGGGGTATCCTAAAGAGACCAAAGGATACTATTTCTATTATCCAGAAGAGTGCAAAATTTTTGTTTGATAACATGTTATTGCATGATTTGACGCGTTTTTTCTTCTGGAAAAATTATGTATGTTGAATGTCTTAATTAATCAATTGATTAAATAATG
>NW_022195911.1:0-269 GCF_008641045.1 Pistacia vera
GGATTTGGTTAATTACCGTTAGATCCAACAGAATTGAAGGTGACATTTGAGTATTTGTTAGACGTTAGTTGACAACCGGTTAAAAAAATTTGGGTAGAAGTTTTGAAAATTCTATAATACCCTTAATCTTGTTTTAGGTTAATGTCATTCTATTAACAGAAATTTAAAAAAGAAAAATGGTTGTTAACAAACAATTCTATTAAAAATATAGAAATTTTTTGTCAGTATTTATTTTCTAATTATTAATAGAATTGTTCTAAATTTTTAAC
>NW_022195912.1:0-1610 GCF_008641045.1 Pistacia vera
TAAGAAAAAGAAATAAAGGTTTCAAATTTAAAATTTAAAATTAGGAAAGGGGAGAAAAGGTGTAAATAAAGACCTAATGGAGTTAGAGATTTGGGGAAAAAAGGTGTAAAACTAAAAACCTAATTAAGTTTAAAATTGGGGGAAATAAACCTCATTAAGCTTATAGAGCTATTTTAGATATTAAATGGGGTTCAAAGAAATTTTATAATTATAAAAAGAAAAATATTTACGTAAAAGATATTAATCAATTAGATGGGACTAAAAATCACTTGCCCACACAAAAACAGGTTCGAAACCCAATTTTCAAAGCCCAAATGTAATTGGAGTTTAATTGAGCCCAATTCAATCTGCAAATTATAACCGGCTTTGCACAAATTACCCCTAGATTTTTGGAATATTTGGAAGTGTCAACTTTGGTGTTTTTCATAATTTACATTTTATCACCCTTACTTTTTCCTAATTTATCAGAAACTGCCATTCTGCCTAATGCTATAAAAAAACAACTAACGGCTGTTAGCATTCTACTTGAGTTGTCAATAATTAACGACTATCACTCTATTACTATTTTGGGTGTATTTGTTTTAGTATTTTTGATAGTATTTTTGAAAAAGTAAGAATTGGATGGTAATAATAAGGTAGGATTTAAAAATTAACAAAAACATCTCCTAGGTTTGTTAATTTACTAAACACGCCTCTAATAAAAACATTAAAAATTATAAAAACACCTTCACTCACCATTAAATACCGGTAGCCAGAGGGTGGACGAAGTCGCCATATCAGCACACAACCGGCTGGATTTGGCCGATTATGCGTCGAGATGGCCTGATCTAGCTAGATCTACCATAGATCTAGCCGAAAAATGTCAGATCTACAGCTAGATCTGGCCATTAACGATCAAATCTAGCCGCGTCGGTCATATTTTGGCCGTTGTTGATGACTAGCTACGGTCAAAGATCTGGCCGTTGACAACTAGATTTTTAGCAGTAGATATGACCTTTTTTTGCCAGATCCACTGTGGATCTGGTCGGAAAAGGTTATATTGACGCACTACTGGTCAGATCTAGTAGGTAGTGCGTCATTATACCATATTCTGGCCACCTTCGACGGTGGTGGCCTGAATCAGACAAATGTGGGTGGTAGGGGTGTTTTTGTTAAATTTTAAACTATTTTTTAGGGGGTGTTTAGTTAAATTAACAAACTTAGAGGGTTTAAAAATTAAATATAATATAATAGTATTTTCATAATAGGGAAATAAATGTGTATTTTGGAAATGATAGGAACAGGATAGGGGAAAAAATAGGAAAACAATCGCACCTTACTATTCCCATCTTATCACTTATCAGAAGACAGAAAGTAGAAACCACCATTTTGCCTGATGCCATACAAAAAACAGCTAACGCCCATATCTTATTTTTGTTTTTTAGATTCTTTTCAATTAGGGAGAACACTAGTTTCCACCCAAGGTTTAGGGAAACGACACTTTCCCACCTATTGTTATATTCTATTAAGAAAATATGTTCTCTAACACTGTATAACAATGTAAAGACAAAAATACCCTTCTCTTTTCTTCTCCCTTTTTCTTCTTTCTTCTTCACCGGAATCGCACCCAT
>NW_022195913.1:0-1910 GCF_008641045.1 Pistacia vera
TAAACCTAAAAATAATGATGTCTAAAATAAGTGTGTTTAAGAAAGAGATTGGCATGAAAAGGGTCTTAATCACCTATGCATGTAATGTAACAGTAACAATAATGGAAGATAAAATTGGAAAGCAAAGAGGGATCTTATGGGTGTTGGATTGTCCTCATCTTATCAATGAAAATGAAAGGCATTAGTTAATTGATTAATTTACGAGATTTATCCATTTCATCGTCACACACAATATCTATCTTTCCATCAATCATATGCATGGTGCACTTTAACTATATATATATATATATTTTATTATTATTATTATTTTCTGTTGACATATATATTATATATCTAATTCATATATATATCTTTATATTACATAGGAGTTTCATCAAATTAGTTTTTCCGACATGAGAAAATCTTTTTTTTTTTTTTTTAACCAAGGTATCCGGATCAGTTTACATGTGCTTTAACTAATCCATTGTTAACTTACTCCTTCCACTTAAATCGCGGAAGCTTAGATGGAAAATCAAACTTGAGATCATGAGTCTATTCATACTATCCTCAATTCATCCTAATCATCTGGACTATCCATGGATGGGTTAATGTGAGAAAACCGTTAAAACTTAAAAGATAAAAAAGAAAAAAGTATACAATAAAGTTAAATGATGAAGGAGTGAGAACTTTGTTTTAGTAGGGACAAGAAAAAAAATATATTGAAAATTAAAGTTTTATTAGATTAAAAACAAGAAAAATTGACGGTATTGATTAAAAACATGAAAAATACAAAAATACTACTATAATAAGACCTTTTTATAGTGATACTCTATATAAGAATAACTTTCATGTAGTCATAAGAAATTCAGGTTTCAACTTTGGCTAGTTATAAATAAGAATAAACTCTACGTTATAATAAATTATAATTTTTTTATATCTCGTCTTAAAGAACTTGCCTCCTCATAGTAATAATTATCTGTATATTATAAAAAACAAAAGTTATGTTACATTAATAAAGGCCAAACGACTTACACTTACCCAAGGTTTGCCGTAATGACAGATTGATACTCAAAAGGTTTGGAAACGACAAACAAGTACCTTTCGTCATGTGCGGTTAGTGATTTCCATTTGCTAATGGTGAAAAGACTAGAATGCCCTTGAAAGTTTGATATTTTAGTTTTTTATAAATTTAAAAATTTCTAAAAAACCCCCCAGGTTTTATAATTAAAAGTTGGGAGGGCATGAGCCCCCACTGGGCCCTTAGCGGCTCCGTCACTAGATTAAACAAGCTTTAATTAATTTAATTTTACTATTAACTATTCAATTAAATATATATATATATATATATTTTTAAAGTCTTTTGATAATTCTCCCATTGAATTAGCAAAACGACACAACACGGTCCATGCATGATTAAATGTGTGACCTTCAGTTGAGTTTCCTAATTTCGACTATTTCTCTTATCTAAACTCATGGAATATTCATGAACTACTTGTCGTATGGCTTCATTTAAGGACTTTTTCTAGGGAACTTTCCGCTTGTCGTGCCGGACATCTCCTGCAAACCAAAATTAAAATCCATCCAACGGTTCAAAACTCTTTGAAAATTTTCACACGCAAACGACTTTTCTTTGATCACAAGAATCATCTATTAATAATTGGCGGCCGAGAATACCTCTTCATTTCTTTTATCAAAATTCAAAAGTCCATTTTTTACGACTCAAGAACCCTAATAGGAATAGTGAATTTCACATTATCATATTATTTTAAATATTATAAATGTATTGTATATGATAGATATTTATGTTTAATATTTTATCGAAAACATTATTATTTTTGTAACCGTTTCTGTATCCGTTTCGACCGTCGCATACTCGTTAGCAATTGTCGTTAACACTCTTCTCAAATAAAGATTATTAGACTTGTTAGGGT
>NW_022195914.1:0-2959 GCF_008641045.1 Pistacia vera
CCTAAAACCCTAAACCTCTCAATCATTACCAATGGAACAACAACCCGAGAACATCCTCTACGAAACCCTAAGCCCTCTCCCTCTCTCTACGCTTTCCGATGTCCCCTCACGCCCTCAATCTCCGCCGTTGGATCAATTGGAACCCTACACTGTGTTTCGCAACGAGATTTCGTTATCTGATCTTGGTGGCGGGTACGTGGAATCTCCCGCGCCTGATTTTTTCTCGCTGGATGTGAATAGTAGTGGAGTTGATGAATTGGAGGAAGCCGAGCCGAAGTGGCAAAAGGAGCCGAAGACGCCGACTAAGGAACTTGAGCCGAGGTTGGAGAGTGGCTGGTTCAGAGGCAATAGTAGCTTTAAGAGTCCGATGCTTCAGTTACATAAAGGTGAATTTAACGTAATTGAACAAGTAAAAGCATCATGTTGTGATTGATTGTTATTGGGCATTGTTTGGATTAGGGATAATTGTTTAAAATTTGAACTTCTCATTGTGGAGGTCGATTTTAGTATGTGGAAGTGTGAACAAGTGACCTTGCTGTTGATTTTTTTTAGAGTGTTGGGATTTTTGTTTTACTTTTAAAATTATATTAATAAATGTGTTTAGCTTTTCTGGATGTGGATGTCAGAGCTTATAGGAACAAACTTGTTGAATAATTTTTGTTTTATTTGTACTTCATCCTATATGTATTTGAAACCTATCATCTAATTATTGGTATTACAGAGATTGTGGATTTCTGTGATTTTCTATCTCCAACTCCAGAAGAACAAGCTCTTCGCAACTCTGCAGTAGAATCTGTTTTTGATGTTATTAAATACATATGGCCCAAGTGCAAGGTATCATCTGATACTTCCTCTTTCTATCTATGCGTACTCTGGTTTTGTAAAAGCTTAAAATATGGCATCTCACTGTTTTTGTTTGATAGCCTGAGGTTTTTGGTTCATTCAGGACAGGGCTTTATCTTCCAACTAGTGATATCGATGTAAGTATGATAATCTTGTTTTCCCTGTGCTTGTGACTTTTATGATGCGTTTCGTTATTTTTAATTGCCTACTTTTTTTTTTTTTTTTTAAATAACAACATATGTTGTCATATATTAAAATTGGGGAATTTGATTTGTTGTCAACTAAATTCAGGCCTGTGGCTGGATGCTTTTATGTAGGTTGTGATTCTGGGGTCTGGTATCAGAAACCCACCAACTGGTTTGCAGGCTCTTTCTAGGGCATTATCTCAACGAGGTATTGCCAAAAAGATACAGGTGTGCTTTCATTGACACTATCATCGTCTGTTTTTATTAAAGATTTTGGAATCTAAAATGTCATCTTTTGTGTTTTAAGGTGATTGCAAAGGCTCGTGTGCCCATCATTAAATTTGTAGAGAAAAAAAGCGGTTTTTCATTTGATATAAGGTACATCTGCTAACCTTTTGATCCGTTGAATCAAAGCCTGCTTTGCATCTCTTTATATTTGTTTTTCTCGGAGTATTGACCAATGTTTTTTTTCCTCTGGATGACAGTTTTGATGCTCAAAATGGACCAAAAGCAGCTGAGTTTATCAAGGTTTTTATCTTGCCTGTTTTTCTGGTCACAATAGGGATTGTAATCCTTTTAACGAATGTCAGATGAGATCAAGCAGTTTTGTAACTTTAAACAATTTTGTGCATGCGTATGCTTGTTTAATAGTTTCTTTTTTCAGGATGCATTATATAAGTGGCCTCAATTACGTCCATTATGTTTGATCTTGAAAGTTTTTTTACAGCAGAGGGAACTGAATGAGGTTGAGTTTGTTATTCTCTGCCTTTTGTTCAGTCAATCTTATATCACAATCTGCCTAATTTGATTTCTTTTAGTTTTATAGGTATATTCTGGTGGGATTGGTTCATATGCTCTCCTTACCATGTTAATGGCAGTGTTGAAGGTAATATTCCCATTGAAATATCTAGTTTGCACTCGCAAATGGGCCCGTAGTCTCACTTTTGATCTATACTCAGTGAGATGTTCTTGTTGTATTAGCAATTTAGCATGCTTTTATTAAATCTAAGAATTTTAAGTAGGTTGAGTGAGTCATATTCACTTTCAAACTTTAGTTTAAGATCAAGATTAGGCAATGAATTTTGAAGCTGGCTGCACTGTAGGAATCAAGAGACAATGATGCTACTTGTCAGTGAAAAGTTCAGGATGGGGTGGGATGATTGTTCTAATAGTTATTGCATATCTGAAATAGAGAGACCTCCCTAGGATGAGCCCCTGATATTGACTTTTGATATAATTTAGAATTTGTTTTTGCAAAAGTTATGTTGATAGCGACTGTAAAATAAAAAAGTCTAATATTAATTATCCACTTACTGCATACGCTCTGCATCAGAGTAGCACCTTGATTTTATCTCTTTGATACACTTAATTCTTTGAAATTCTTGAGTAACTACTGTACATTATGGACAGCATTATGTATTTTATCTGATTGTTGTTTATATAATTTCGATGGTGCAGAGTCTTTATGAGTGTCAAACTTCTCCAGAGCATAATTTGGGAGTCCTTTTGGTACGTGTTCTCAGCCTTGTTGATCCAGTTAACACTTGTTTCTGAGTCAACAATGCCAAAATCTCAAGTATTAAGCCTGGGATTTAGTTGCTTGTCCTTATCACCTGAAATGATACGAAAGAATAAGATAACATAATGAACATGGACTAAGGAGTGTGGTTTGTAAGACGTAATTGTTATAGTTCTAATCTTAGAGATTGAACCTCAATGTTTCAGAGTAAAATTATTTGACATTCTTTTAATTTTTGTTTTCAAAAATAGGTACACTTCTTTGATATTTATGGACGCAAATTGAACACCACAGATGTTGGTGTATCTTGCAAAGGGAACGGCACCTTCTTTAAGAAGAGTAGCAAAGGGTATTAAAAAATGAAAAATACCTTTATTACGAAGATAAATTTACTTTCTCATTTTGAAATTTA
>NW_022195915.1:0-1336 GCF_008641045.1 Pistacia vera
AGAGTCTGTTAGACTCTCGTTTTTATGGATAGACTCTTTATAATGTTAGACTCTCGTTTTTATGGATAGACTCTTTATAATAAAGAGTTTGAGTCATATAAAAAATCCTTTGGAGATGTTCTAACTAATATATTATGCTACAAATTTTACAATTATTACATTAAATGTCTTAATAAAGCCTGTTGCCGATAGTTTACTGGTTTCACTTACAATTTTACCATGATTTTCCATAAAAGTTTACAAGTTTCATGTCGTAGATTACAAATTTTATGTCCACTTCTAAGTGGGGTGTGTTTGTTTTATTATTTTGGGTAGGATTTTTGAAAAAGTTGAGTTGGATAGTTATTATGAGGTAGGATTTGAAAATTAACAAAAAACCCTCTAGGTTTGTTAATTTAGCTAAATACCCTTACAATAAAACATTAAAAATTAACAAAAACACCCCCACCCACGAATTAAATGTCAGCAGCCAACCAGAACCGTCAGACGATGGCCAGAAGTCGCTGTAATGGCACACGAATGGTTGGATCTGATTGGTCGTGCACCGATATGGCCTTTTTCAACCAGTTCCACTATGGATCTGGTTAGAAAAGGCCATATCTGGCCACATTTGGTCATCAACGATGACCAAAGATATGGCCGTCGTTGACGACCAGCTACAACCAAAGATCTGGCCGTAAATCTAGCCTTATCTTTAGCCGTAAATCTGGCCTTTTCCTACCAGATCCACGGTGGATATGACAAGAAAAGGCTACATAGGCGCACTATCGGCTAGATCCAGCCGGTAATGCACCATTACACCAGATTTTGTCCACCTTCAGGTGGTAGTGGCCGGAATCTGGCAAATGTGGGTGGGTGGGGGTGTTTTTATCAATTTCTAAACTTTTTTTTGTTGCGGGTGTTTAGTTAAATTAACAAACCTAGGGGGTTTAAAAATAGTTAAATAAAATTGAATTGAATTTTCAGAATAGGAAAACAAATATGTATTTTGGGTAGGATTTCAAAAATCCTACTCAAAATAGAGAAACAAACACACCTAGATTCTACTATTATTCTTATATTTATTATAACAAGTTCTATGTGTTTAGTTACAACTTTTACGTTACATACGAAATTTTCATCTTTCATATTGTAATTTACAAGCTATACATTTTCTTTTATAAGTATGATTTCATTTATTAATTTTTTTTTTTTTGTACTTTTATAAGTTCTTAATTAATTACAAATAACGTGAGAGGAGGGTGAAAATTTTCAAAATCGATTTATAAAACTCCAATTAGAAAACATTCAATGTCATTAGTACAATTCAAAACGTGATTTTGAAAAACGTAAATCT